>NC_069499.1:1461670937-1461690937 GCF_027579735.1 Bombina bombina | reverse complement strand
GTATATCCATGTAGATCATATACAATGTTATTTATCATAATGTATGCCAAGACACTAAATATATGATGCCTACACACACTTTATCATCATGCAACATGAATACAATGTAACACAAACATCACAGAGACAACAAATTCTATATACACACCATAAAGTATCACCACTTATAACAGAGAGATTTATATACAAATACATTACACCTATACAGTATCTTAATGTGTCAAATATAAAATGTACCTTACATTGTTACATTTACACTACACAGGTACTTATCACACACACAACATATCACACCATATAGCAGGGACCTGGTGTATCACAATGTGACACAAACATGTTTCAGTCTTTATATAAAAACTGATGCCAGGCAGGGTTATGTATTATGTTTGCACTGCAGTAGGTAATCTGTGCCCAACTTCCACATTGGGTGCATATAGCTTTGATAAAGCCAGATCCGCTGCATTGTAGCTAAACCAGCTTAGATTTCCATCCACTTCCAGGGAAGGCGGCCATCTTAGCCCCGAGTCTGTGCCACACTGCCAGCGCTAAAACACGTTGTGTGATGCTGCCATTTTGCATCAACGGCTTATGTGCTGCCAGCTTAGACCCGAAACTGTGCCAGGCCGTCATTTTAGATGCATGCCAGGCAGTGCCAGCCTACACCCAGACTGCAATACTCCCACTCTGCATGCACTGTTATGTCTGGTGGGAATGAAGATACAGGGCTGTGCCAGGCTGCAAGCTACCAGCCTCCTATGTTAGGTTATGTTTATTGGGTTGCTTGCTTTAGCTCCCTGGTTATGCCAGACCGAAAGGAATTTCCTAAATGTATACAAGATTAAGATTTATTTCCTGATTTACCTTATATCAAAGCTGTGCCAGACAGGTAGTCCTAGATCAAAGAAAGGGGGAGGCTGTAGGTTCCTTTTAGATTGTTCGTTTTGTCTCCAAAGGAAGAGACTGTTAGTTTAATTTCTATAATTGTTCCAGGTTGTTATTCTTACATCCAGTGATATGCCAGGGTCAGTTTTATCAGACACATGTCAGCTTGCCAGCCTGTCACTTTCTATTTGTTTGTACCAGTAGTCTGCCAGGCTGTTAGTTCTTACCCAGACTATAGATTCATATAACCATAATAAATATTATTATTACATTTAAATGTGCTTGCTGCATAATGCCTGTGATATATTTTATGTAATAATCACCCACTTCTGAAATTAAACACACTGAATTCTTAAAATAATTAGCAATTTAATTAGCAATTTAATTACATTGAAATCGCAACGTAATGAGAAAAGTTTGCACTAAGAGGGGGGGGGTACTAAATGGTAAATAAGTAAAATGTATATTTATATATGTAAGATACTTATCCACTTAATGGAAACCACACCTGTGTATACTAACACAGGATAATATAGATAGATAGATAGATAGATAGATAGATAGATAGATAGATAGATAGATAGATAGATAGATAGATAGATAGATAGATAGATAGATAGATGATAGATAGATAGATGATAGACATTATTAGCGAGCTGGCTAATGTAGATTTTTCTGTTTTACCGAGCACATTTTGCACATTGCTATTTATTTTGCATGCAATTAATGATCTAAGCATATTTATATATTTAAAATGTTAGTGCATTGTATATTATGTTGATCACTTTTCCTATTTGTTAACAATTTTTGTATATGTTGTTAATTTCTCTAATTTGTTAACTGTACCCTCCTTTTTATTCAGTCTTTTTACCTATTTTGTTGCCACTTTAATACCGTCTGCTCTTTCCCCATATACCCCACCATGTGACCTTCTACCCCCAGCATTACCTGCCCCTATCCCCCCTACTCCCCTAGTTCCCCCCTCCCCCATCCCTCTCTCTCCCCACAGCCCTTATTTTGTCTCCCCGGTGTTCGCCTCCCTGTCCTCTTCTCATCTCCATGTTCCTTTGCCTTATAAGGAATTCTTTCTGCTCTGTTCGTTTACTTTGTTTCTCGCTCTCTCTTTTCGATCTTTTTTTCTTATTTATAATTCACCTTTCTTTAATCGCACAATTACATTTTTTACCCTTATTTGTAACCTGTGTATATAAAATGTACTATACTATTTTTTTATATATATAAATATATTTTAACATTGATCATTTGTCACAGTGACTGTGTTTTTATTGTTACCACCTTCCGTACCCCCCCCCCCAGTCCTGGTGACCCCTGCATTTCTGTCCTTTATTTTGCTATTTTCGCTGCAGTTTCCCACAATCGTTATCTCCTGCACAGGGATATGAGCCAGATAAAAACATGGAGGAGAAAGACGTACTGCGGCTGTGTCCTTCCCTCTCTATATATAGATGTGAGCTGCCTTCACCCCACATGGGCGCCCCACCAAATCCCCCTAAGCCAGACAGCAGCCATAATGCCATTGAGCTCTATCTCTGCACTGCCAATGATTATAAACCCCTATAGTATCTCAAAGATCTGATTCTAGGGGAATATAGATACTGATGCGCTTGTCTATACAATAATGATCTATTCTTCACCCAGAAATGATCTCTTGGCACCCACAATCCTTAATAATTATGGAGATCTATTCTACACATTCTATTCACACCCACACCCAATCATATTTTTGTTAATCTTGATGTAATAAATATAAAATATATGTTCATTATTCTGCCTGGGATGATGAACTATAATCTAATAACAATATATAGCTCCCACTATGCATTAGCACAAGCCAGAATAAATACAAATCTCAAGGTGGATTGTAGGTCAAATATGATTAAAATACAGAAAATGTTGAAATCTAAAGAGAAACGGTAAATAAAGATGAAATGTCATTATTTTTTTAGGATTCCGACTATTAAACATACAGAGTGAAAGACAGTAACGAGGAAATATGCCAAATTGTACTGAAATGCAGTTTAGCCAAAATTACTGCCCCTAATGTCACATGTTCCTGAATGATAGATTGTACAAAATGTCCCCATTTATGTGCTGTATAATTGTGACAATGCACAAAAGTGTGACTTTAAGTGCAGTAAGTCGGACATGTCATGTAATTATACACAATATTTCTTGTGTTCACTTGGTACTTAGAAGAGAAGCTTCTATATAACTTCATTACCATCCAAGGTTATTTTTAATAGAAGTCAAATAATCTCCTTAATGAGATTTTTGTTCGTTGTAGAGGACAGATATTTGTAGATCTTGCAGAACAGCAACAAATCTGAAAAACATGACTGTATACTAGCATCTATCATCTATCTATCTATCTATCTATCTATCTATCTATCTATCTATCTATCTATCTATCTATCTATCTATCTATCTATCTATCGCGAATGGACAAAACTGACATGGGCAGATAGACAGACAGGCAGGGGGATTGATGATAGATAGACAGACATACAGATAGACAAATAGATAGATATGAATGACTGATACATGTCATAGGGTGAATTTGTGCCTATGAGGAACATATAGCAGCACATAGGTCCTTTATTATTTTAACTTGCTTTGGAGCATGTCCATTATAACGTCTGCTATTAATAACCTTATTTCCATTGCGTATTAATATGGTAATATATAAATATTTTACATTTATTAAATAGTTAT
Organism: Bombina bombina; assembly: GCF_027579735.1. Classification (NCBI taxonomy): domain Eukaryota; kingdom Metazoa; phylum Chordata; class Amphibia; order Anura; family Bombinatoridae; genus Bombina; species Bombina bombina. Next base: position 1,461,687,322 of record NC_069499.1, on the reverse strand, counting down.
TGTATGCCTGACTTGTCCTTTATTTATGCTCATTGTATTTTGTTTATAGCGCTGCGGAACCTCTACAAATAACCGATAATAATAATACATAATTATATGTATCTTGTTCTATACGTGTATATGTATTTTCACATATATTTACTTAGCTATGTACCTACAATTATATGTGTTGGTGGGTGGCGATCTATATTAAGCTAGTTATTTAGGGTGTTTAGTATTTGTATTTATGCATTTGTGTGATCATTTGTATATATGTTAACTGCATTAGTTTATATTTGTGTACATAAACTTGTGGGAATGTCAGTAATTGTTTGTCTGTTCCAGCTAAGAGGAATATAATGTGTATATGTCAGACACACAGGCTCTGCTAGGTCTCTGTACTTTATCGATCTCCCCAGCACAGGACACGGGGGTCACACTATTGCTGCCCCCATACCGGGTTACGAGAAATTGATCATTAACCATTTGTTGGTCAGCTTGTGAGCAGTTATTAGCATAAGTCTAGCTCTGATAGGCCTGCAATTTTAATACATCATGTTTTCTGCCCATAAAAGGTTAAAACGTTACCCCCTCTTTACTGATCTCACCCAAAACTCAAACTAAACCTGTCTCCACTCCCTTGTATAGCCAGCACCCAATGAGTTAAACATGCACCTACTTCTTTTGTGTTAGCTAAAAACAAATTAGCTACATTGCACACCAGGAAAGGGGTGATGTTTTAGCTCATTGAATGCATGTGATCCCCAGGCAGGTAGATACTTGTTTAACTCTTTGAGTGCCGTGTAACTCAATAGACATTGAAGGAGTATTGAGTCCCTTGTGTCACCTAGCACACAGGGCCGCAAACTTAACTACAACCTAACTTAACTACAACCTAACCTGGTGTACTTACAGTACCAGTGTCACCCAGCACACAATGATCTTAACCTTTACAGCCTTCCATAGTGACGCCTAGCAATTAATTAGTTAAGCCCAAGCCCTATCTGATTTCACTCAACAAAATCTACATCTCCGCCCTGGGGTTACCTAGCAAGCAGGCAATTAAAGCTACACCTCTTGTTAGTATCACCATAAACCCCTAGTTTTAAATTACAACCCTATCATGCCTCCCACTGATCACTTAGTTTTCTGGTGTCACCCAGCATATACTTCACCCACCTAGCACCTAATGAGTTTTATCTTTCTCTGAATGCTGTCACCCAACCCATGCTTTATCTGACTTTTTCATGTCTTTATTTACTTCCGGAGTTTCTGGGTTTATGTTGGATTTAAAGTCATAAACTATCCCTTTGTTTTCTTTTATAAACCTCAAAGTAACAGATAATCCTACATATCTGAGTACAAATTCTGGCCATGAACCAAGAACCACACTACATTTATTCAGTTTATTAACCCCTTGTCCTGGCTTGCTTAATGATCTTTATATTTGTACTTCATATCTCCTCACAAAGTATTGTAAAGCGATAATTCACCAGCATTTATATGCACAACACTATGTACTGTTTGATCCTTTGCAGGTGACTAGTCAAATAGACAAATGACTACCCCATTCTATGTGAGGGCAGATCTATAGCAAAAAAAAGCAAGTTATAAGTTACAAACATTTTAAGGATGTTGCAAATTAAAGATTTTCAGAAGGGGTGATGCAAAAAACATAATTTATGCTTACCTGATAAATTCCTTTCTTCTGTTGTGCGATCAGTCCACGGGTCATCATTACTTCTGGGATATAACTCCTCCCCAACAGGAAATGCAAGAGGATTCACCCAGCAGAGCTGATATAGCTCCTCCCCTCTACGTCAGTCCCAGTCATTCGACCAAGAATCAACGAGAAAGGAGTAACCAAGGGTGAAGTGGTGACTGGAGTATAATTTAAAAAATATTTACCTGCCTTAAAAAACAGGGCGGGCCGTGGACTGATCGCACAACAGAAGAAAGGAAATTATCAGGTAAGCATAAATTATGTTTTCTTCTGTTATGTGCGATCAGTCCACGGGTCATCATTACTTCTGGGATACCAATACCAAAGCAAAAGTACACGGATGACGGGAGGGATAGGCAGGCTCATTATACGGAAGGAACCACTGCCTGAAGAACCTTTCTCCCAAAAATAGCCTCCGAAGAAGCAAAAGTGTCAAATTTGTAAAATTTGGAAAAAGTATGAAGCGAAGACCAAGTTGCAGCCTTGCAAATCTGTTCAACAGAGGCCTCATTCTTAAAGGCCCAAGTGGAAGCCACAGCTCTAGTGGAGTGAGCTGTAATTCTTTCAGGAGGCTGCTGTCCAGCAGTCTCATAGGCTAAACGTATTATGCTACGAAGCCAGAAAGAGAGAGAGGTAGCAGAAGCTTTTTGACCTCTCCTCTGTCCAGAATAAACGACAAACAGGGAAGAAGTTTGGCGAAAATCTTTAGTTGCCTGCAAGTAGAACTTGAGGGCACGAACTACATCCAGATTGTGTAGAAGACGTTCCTTCTTTGAAGAAGGATTTGGACACAAGGATGGAACAACAATCTCTTGATTGATATTCCTGTTAGTAACTACCTTAGGTAAGAACCCAGGTTTAGTACGCAGAACTACTTTATCTGAGTGAAAAATCAGATAAGGAGAATCACAATGTAATGCTGATAACTCAGAGACTCTTCGAGCCGAGGAAATAGCCATTAAAAACAGAACTTTCCAAGATAACAATTTTATATCAATGGAATGAAGGGGTTCAAATGGAACACCTTGTAAAACGTTAAGAACTAAGTTTAAACTCCATGGCGGAGCAACGGCTTTAAACACAGGCTTGATCCTAGCTAAAGCTTGACAAAAAGCCTGGACGTCTGGATTTTCTGACAGACGCCTGTGTAACAAGATGGACAGAGCTGAAATCTGTCCCTTTAATGAACTAGCCGATAAACCCTTTTCTAAACCTTCTTGTAGAAAAGACAATATCCTAGGGATCCTAACCTTACTCCAGGAGTAACGTTTGGATTCGCACCAGTATAGGTATTTGCGCCATATTTTATGGTAAATCTTTCTAGTAACAGGCTTCCTAGCCTGGATCAGGGTATCAATAACCGACTCAGAAAAACCACGCTTTGATAAAATCAAGCGTTCAATTTCCAAGCAGTCAGCTTCAGAGAAGTTAGATTTTGATGTTTGAATGGACCCTGTATCAGAAGGTCCTGTCTCAGAGGTAGAGACCAAGGTGGACAGGATGACATGTCCACTAGATCTGCATACCAAGTCCTGCGTGGCCATGCAGGCGCTATTAGAATCACAGATGCTCTCTCTTGTTTGATTTTCGCAATCAATCGAGGAAGCAGCGGGAAGGGTGGAAACACATAAGCCATCCCGAAGTTCCAAGGTGCTGTCAAAGCATCTATCAGAACCGCTTCCGGATCCCTGGATCTGGACCCGTAGTGAGGAAGTTTGGCGTTCTGGCGAGACGCCATGAGATCTATCTCTGGTTTGCCCCAACGTCGAAGTATTTGGGCAAAAATCTCCGGATGAAGTTCCCACTCTCCCGGATGAAAAGTCTGGCGACTCAAGAAATCCGCCTCCCAGTTCTCCACTCCCGGGATGTGGATTGCTGACAGGTGGCAAGAGTGAGACTCTGCCCAGCGAATTATCTTTGATACTTCCATCATTGCTAGGGAGCTTCTTGTCCCTCCCTGATGGTTGATGTAAGCTACAGTCGTGATATTGTCCGACTGAAACCTGATGAACCCCTGAGTTGTTAATTGGGGCCAAGCTAGAAGGGCATTGAGAACTGCCCTCAATTCCAGAATGTTTATTGGAAGGAGACTCTCCTCCTGATTCCATAATCCCTGAGTCTTCAGAGAATTCCAGACAGCGCCCCAACCTAGCAGGCTGGCGTCTGTTGTTACGATTGTCCAGTCTGGCCTGCTGAATGGCATCCCCCTGGACAGGTGTGGCCGATAAAGCCACCATAGAAGAGAATTTCTGGTCTCTTGATTCAGATTCAGGGTAGGGGACAAATCTGAGTAATCCCCATTCCACTGACTTAGCATGCACAATTGCAGCGGTCTGAGGTGTAGGCGTGCAAAAGGTACTATGTCCATTGCCGCTACCATTAAGCCGATCACCTCCATGCATTGAGCTACTGACGGGTGTTGAATGGAATGAAGGACACGGCATGCATCCTGAAGCCTTGTTAACCTGTCTTCTGTCAGGTAAATCTTCATTTCTACAGAATCTATAAGAGTCCCCAAGAATGGAACTCTTGTGAGAGGAAAAAGAGAACTTTTCTTTTCGTTCACTTTCCATCCATGCGACCTTAGAAATGCCAGAACTAACTCTGTATGAGACTTGGCAGTTTGAAAGCTTGAAGCTTGTATTAGAATGTCGTCTAGGTACGGAGCTACCGAAATCCCTCGCGGTCTTAGTACCGCCAGAAGGGCGCCCAGAACCTTTGTGAAGATTCTTGGGGCCGTAGCCAATCCGAATGGAAGAGCTACAAACTGGTAGTGCCTGTCTAGGAAGGCAAACCGTAGATACCGTTGATGATCTTTGTGAATCGGTATGTGAAGGTAAGCATCTTTTAAATCCACTGTGGTCATGTACTGACCCTTTTGGATCATAGGTAAGATTGTCCGAATAGTTTCCATTTTGAACGATGGAACTCTTAGGAATTTGTTTAGAATCTTTAAATCTAAGATTGGCCTGAAAGTTCCCTCTTTTTTGGGAACCACAAACAGGTTTGAGTAGAACCCTTGTCCTTGTTCCGACCGCGGAACTGGATGGATCACTCCCATTAATAACAGATCTTGTACACAGCGTAGAAACGCTTCTTTCTTTATCTGGTTTGTTGACAACCTTGACAGATGAAATCTCCCTTTTGGGGGAGATAATTTGAAGTCTAGAAGGTATCCCTGAGATATGATCTCCAGCGCCCAGGGATCCTGAACATCTCTTGCCCAGGCCTGAGCGAAGAGAGAAAGTCTGCCCCCCACTAGATCCGGTCCCGGATCGGGGGCTCTCGGTTCATGCTGTCTTTGGGGCAGTAGCAGGTTTCCTGGCCTGTTTGCCCTTATTCCAGGACTGGTTAGGTTTCCAGCCTTGTCTGTAACGAGCAACAGCTCCTTCCTGTTTTGGTGCAGCGGAGGTTGACGCTGCTCCAGGTTTGAAATTCCGAAAGGGACGAAAATTAGACTGTCTAGCCTTAGCTTTGGCTTTGTCTTGAGGTAGGGCGTGGCCCTTACCTCCTGTAATGTCAGCGATAATTTCTTTCAACCCGGGCCCAAATAAAGACTGCCCCTTGAAAGGTATATTAAGTAATTTAGACTTAGAAGTAACATCAGCTGACCAGGATTTTAGCCACAGTGCTCTACGTGCCTGTATGGCGAATCCAGAGTTCTTAGCCGTAAGTTTGGTTAAATGTACTACAGCCTCCGAAATGAATGAATTGGCTAGTTTAAGGACTCTAAGCCTGTCCATAATGTCGTCTAGCGTAGATGAACTAAGGTTCTCTTCCAGAGACTCAATCCAAAATGCTGCCGCAGCCGTAATCGGCGCGATACATGCAAGGGGTTGCAATATAAAACCTTGTTGAACAAACATTTTCTTAAGGTAACCCTCTAATTTTTTATCCATTGGATCTGAAAAAGCACAGCTATCCTCCACCGGGATAGTGGTACGCTTAGCTAAAGTAGAAACTGCTCCCTCCACCTTAGGGACCGTTTGCCATAAGTCCCGAGTAGTGGCGTCTATTGGAAACATCTTTCTAAATATTGGAGGGGGTGAGAACGGCACACCGGGTCTATCCCACTCCTTAGTAACAATTTCAGTTAATCTCTTAGGTATAGGAAAAACGTCAGTACTCGCCGGTACCGCAAAGTATTTATCCAACCTACACATTTTCTCTGGTATTGCAACGGTGTTACAATCATTGAGAGCTGCTAAGACCTCCCCTAGTAATGCACGGAGGTTCTCCAATTTAAATTTAAAATTTGAAATATCTGAATCCAATCTGTTTGGATCAGAACCGTCACCCACAGAATGAAGCTCTCCGTCCTCATGCTCTGCAAGCTGTGACGCAGTATCAGACATGGCCCTAGTATTGTCAGCGCACTCTGTTCTCACCCCAGAGTGATCACGCTTGCCTCTTAGTTCTGGTAATTTAGACAAAACTTCAGTCATAACAGTAGCCATATCATGTAATGTTATCTGTAATGGCCGCCCAGATGTATTAGGCGCCATAATATCACTCACCTCCCGGGCGGGAGATGCAGGTACTGCCGCGTGAGGCGAGTTAGTCGGCATAACTCTCCCCTCGCAGTTTGGTGAAATTTGTTCACATTGTACAGATTGACTTTTATTTAAAGTAGCATCAATACAGTTAGTACATAAATTTCTATTGGGCTCCACCTTGGCATTGGAACAAATGACACAGATAATCTCTGAGTCAGACATGTTTAACACACTAGCAATAACTTGCAACTTGGTTATAATCCTTTTTAGCAAAAACGTACTGTGCCTCAAAGAGGTACTTAAACGATTAAATGACAGTTGAGATAATGAACTGAAACAGTTATAGCATCAAGTTTAAAATAACACAACTTTTAGCAAAGGTTTGTTCCCATTAGTAAATAACTAAATTTGATATAAAAAATTATAGAGTAACGTTTTTATTCACAGTCAATAAAAATTCTCACAGCTCTGCTGAGAGAATGTACCTCCCTTCAAAGAAGTTTGAAGACCCCTGAGATCTGTCAGTGAACCGGATCATGCAGGAAATATAATAGTAGCTGACTGGAATTTTTTGATGCGTAGCAAAAGAGCGCCAAAAACGGCCCCTCCCTCTCACACACAGCAGTGAGGAGAAACGAAACTGTCACAATTTAAAACAGACAACTGCCAAGTGGAAAATAATGCCCAAACATTTATTTACTCAGTACCTCAGCAATGTAAACGATTCTACATTCCAGCAAAAACGTTTAACATGACAATATTTATTAAAAGGATTAGTGACCTTTAACAGAGTAGTTCCGGTGAAAAACCATTCCCAGAATACTGAAGTGTATACATACATGTCATTATAACGGTATAGCAGGATTTTTTCATCAATTCCATTCAGAAAATAAAAACTGCTACATACCTCAATGCAGATTCATCTGCCCGCTGTCCCCTGATCTGAAGCCTTTACCTCCCTCAGATGGCCGAGAACAGCAATATGATCTTAACTACTCCGGTTAAAATCATAGTAAAAAAAAACTCTGGTAGATTCTTCTTCAAACTCTGCCAGAGAAGTAATAACACGCTCCGGTGCTATTGTAAAATAACAAACTTTTGATTGAAGTCATAAAAACTAAGTATAATCACCATAGTCCTCTCACACATCCTATCTAGTCGTTGGGTGCAAGAGAATGACTGGGACTGACGTAGAGGGGAGGAGCTATATCAGCTCTGCTGGGTGAATCCTCTTGCATTTCCTGTTGGGGAGGAGTTATATCCCAGAAGTAATGATGACCCGTGGACTGATCGCACATAACAGAAGAAAGTAGTGAATGGCTGCTGTGTATTTGATTTTGCCATATACAAGTGAGAGAGGGATTCACTGGAGGAGGAAAAGAATGTGACAGAGTAGACAGGGTTCTGACAAATAGAGCAGTGGTGAAGGGAAGATAGAACATGGCAGGAATAGCTGACTGATTTGAAGAGGAGAAAGACAGGGCATGACAGTAACAGACAAAGTAGTGGAGAGGGAGGGAGCTGGGGAATGTCAGTGAAATGGTGATGGTGAGGGAGGGGTGACAGACACACAAAGTTAAAGAGGGCAAAGACTGAGAAGACAGAGAGAATGTGTTGGGGGGTTGTGGGATGACGGGGACAGGCAGAGTAAAGGAGATGGGTAAAATGGGGATAAGCAGGGTGGTGTAGAAAGAGGCTGACATACATACAATTCACAGGCAGTGTAATGGAGAGGCATGAGTTTGGGGGATGATAGGGACAGAAAGAGTGGGGGGAAAGGGAGTGGGCTGGAAATGATAGGGACAGAGTGGGGGAAAGAGAGGAGTTGGGGGTGATAGGGACAGAGTGGGGGAAAGGGAGTGGGCTGGAAATGATAAGGACAGAGTGGGGGAAAGAGAGGGGCTGGGGGTGATAGGGACAGACAGAGTGGGGGGGGGGAGTGGGCTGGGGATGATAGGGACAGAGTGGTGGAAAGGGAGGGGCTGGGGGATTATAGGGACAGACAAAGTGGGGGGAAAGGGAGTGGGCTGGAAATAATAGGGGCAGACAAAGTGGGGGGAAAGGGAGTGGGCTGGAAGTGATAGGGACAGAGTGGGGAAAAGAGAGGGGCTGGGGATGATAGGGACAGACAGAGTGGTGGAAAGGGAGGGGGCTGGGGATGATATGTACAAACAGAGTAGTGGAGATAGAGGGAACTGGAGATCATAAAGACAGACATAGTGGGGGAAAGGGAGGGAGCTGGGGATGATATGGACAGAGTGGGGAAAGGGAGGGAGCTGGGGATTATATGGACAGACAGAGTGGGGGAAAGGGAGGGAGCTGCGGATGATAGGGACAGACAAAGTGGGGGGAAAGGGAGTGGGCTGGAAATGATAGGGACAGAGTGGGGGAAAGAGAGGGGCTGGGGATGACAGGGACAGACAGAGTGGTGGAAAGGGAGGGGGCTGGGGATGATAGGTACAAACAGAGTAGTGGAGATAGAGGGAACTGGAGATCATAAAGACAGAGTGGGGGAAAGGGAGGGAGCTGGGGATGATATGGACAGACAGAGTGGGGAAAGGGAGGGAGCTGGGGATTATATGGACAGACAGAGTGGGGGAAAGGGAGGGAGCTGCGGATGATAGGGACAGACAGAGTGGGTGAATGGGAGAGATCTGGGGATGATAGGGACAGACAGAGTGGCGGACAGGGAGGGGGCTGGGGATGATAAGGACACACAGGGTGGTAGAGAGGGAGCTGGGGATGATAGGGACAGAGTGGAGGAGAAAGAGGGAGCTGGGGATGATAGGGACAGAGTGGTGGACAGGTAGGGAGCAGGGGATGATAAGGACAGACAAAGTGGGAGAAAGGGAGGGAGCTGGGGATGATAGGGACAGACAGAGTGGGGGAAAGGGAGGGAGCTGGGGATGAAATGGACATAAAGAATGGGGGAAAGGGAGGGAGCTGGGGATGATATGGACAGACAGAGTGGGGGAAAGGGATGGAGCTGGGGATGATATGGACAGAGTAGGGGAAAGGGAGGGAGCTGGGGATGATAAGTACAGACAAAGTGATGGACAGGGAGGGAGCAGGGGATGATAAGGACAGACAAAGTGGGGGAAAGGGAGGGAGCTGGGGATGATAGGGACCTACAGAGTGGGGGAAAGGGAGCTGGGGATGATAAGGACAGAGTGGGGGAAAGGGAGGGAGCTAGGGATGATATGGACAGACAGAGTGGGGGAAAGGGAGGGAGCTGTGGATGATATGGACAGAGTGGGGGAAAGGGAGGGAGCTGGGATGATAAGGACAGACAAAGTGGTGGGCAGGGAGGGAGCTGGCTATGATAGGGACAGAGTGGGTTGAGAAAGAGCTGGGGATGACAAAAACAGACAGTGAGGGAGAGAGAGGAAGCTGGGGATGATGGGGGCAGACAGAGTGGTGGACAGGGAGGGAGCTTGGGATGCTAGGGACAGACAGAGTGGTGGACTGGGAGGGAGCTGGGTATGCTAGGGACAGACAGAGTGGGGGACAGGGAGGGAGCTGGGGATGATAGGAACAGAGTGGTGGACAGGGAGGGAGCTGGGGATGATAGGGACAGACAGAGTGGTGGACAGGGAGGGAGCTGGGGATGACAGGGGCAGAGTGGTGGACAGGGAGGGGGCTGGGGATGCTAGGAGCAAACAGAGTGGTGGACAGGGAGGTGTTAAGGGATGATGGGGCAGATATTACATGGAGAAAGAGTCAATAAATGAAGGAAAGGGACAAAGTGGTGCATAGTGTGCGAACTGGGGGCTTGCAAGGACAAACAAATGTGTGTATATGAAGGTTGTTTTTTTTTTTGGGGGGGGGCATTAAGAAATCTATTTGATCATAAGGACCAATAAGTGATGTATAAGGGGAGCTTGAGATGATAAGGGTTGACATTGTGGTGGGCAGGGAAGGACCTGGAGATGATAGGGAAAGGCAAAATAATGTGGGGGGTGGGTAGCAGGGGGATGACAGGTACAATGAGAGTTATGGGGAAAGAGCTGGAGGTGACAGAGACAGAGTGGTGGACAGGGAAGGACCTGGAGATGATAGGGAAAGACAAAATAATGTAGGGGGGTAGCAGGAGGATGACATATACAAAGAGAGTTATGGGGAAGGAGCTGGTGGTAAAAGAGACAGGGTTATGGAGAGAGAGACCGCTTGATAGAGAAATATAGGGACATATAGACAGATGCAGCAAGAGATCGCTCTAGCTTTACAGAACAGAAAGAGCTGTGTATCCATAGAATGATTGAGGGGGGAACTAGGGTGGCAGGGATAAAAACAGACTTGCAGCAGTAGCAAATGTCAAGGGGGTGACATAGTTATTGAATGAAATAAAGGGACAGCTGACTTGGAGAGTATGGGTATATGGGGCGATATATTAGAAGTAATCTGAGAGTGCAGAACATAAAGGGCCAGGAGATGAGGGATACTCAGACGCAGAATGGTGGTGGAAAGAGGAGAGTCTAAGGAAAAGTAAAAAACACAGGGGTGGTGGAGAGGAGGCAGAGCCAGGGAATGTCAGGAACAAGCTGGGTGGTGAAGAGGAGGAGGAGGAATTGACAAGGGGTAACAATAACAAGTATATAATGGGGTAGAAGAGGTTACAATAAGAAGCAGAAATTGGTGGAGAGGAGGAGTGTCAGAGACAAGAAGCCAGAGAGGAGGGATGACTGGGACAAGCACACAGAGAGTGACTAAAATAAGAGGAGGGGTGAAGAAACGAGCAGGCAAGAGTGTCTGAGAGGAGGGGTGCATGGAATGAGCAGTCAGTATTTGTGTGATGGCTACAGAGTGCTGGGGGAGGGAGTGTGTAGGGAGGGGGAGAGGGGGAGAGGGGGAGAGGGGGGTAGCTGCCAGAGCTGGCTCTAGCCAGCCTTTCTGTGCCGGTTGCTGTGATACTGACGAGCCAATCACCCTGCACCAACTCACCCCTGGCTCTCTCCCTGCTCCTTATATGGAGCCTATTTCTGCAGGGAGTCAGGCTCAAACCATATAAGGGAAGCAGCTCAAACTCAGGATCTACCTATACTGGCTCCTATGTCAGAGGAGGGGCTGGCAGATTGAGCTCCTCTCACCCCCAGGGGCTCCCTCCTCACATGCTGCCATCCAAATTTGCAGTGGTAATGAATTCTAGGTTGGCGATTAGGTTAAATGCTAATGAACTGTGATTCGCAGCTAATTGCTTTTGTTAAAATAGATTCGGTCAGGTTTGGTAGAGGGAGGGGGTATTAATGGAGGAGAGAAAAAAGACAGGAGAGTTAATTCAGACCAGGGAATCGTATAGGAGAGCTTATCTTCATGCTCTTGCCATTTATACCTAGATATTGGAAATAATTAAATAGAAATAGACAGCAAAACATATTTTGTTATGTAGATATAATTAAAATGCAGCAAAGGTAGAGATATATACAGTAAATACAATAAAACAATTATAGATAGGAAGGAGGTTGACGTATATTTAATTGAATTAAATCTCATCCGCTGAGCTCAGCTCTATTTCTGCATCAGAAGTCTCCTTATATGGGGAGTGTTTTTGTCTTCTGTATTATGTGTATTATATTTTGTTGTATTTTCGTTTTGAATGATTCAGTCCAGTTGGGGGTTTTAGGGGGGGGGGGGGTTCCACTGGAATAAATTGGTGTATCATAGATGAAATAGCATCACACCGGTGAAGTTTAATGTTACTAATGCTGCCATATATGGACTGGTGTGTTGGAGGAGGGTTGGCGGGGGTCCTACTGCCCTCCCTTGGAGAGGGGAGGTCCCAGTCCATCACTTTTCGGTGGGAATGTGGCAGTCACACCTCATTACATCTGTCAAACACCACATTCTGCATCTATAGCCCTCATCTTACATTGTGGGTGGGTGGCCCTTTTTTTCTAGATTGTGAGTGGGAGCCCCCCTTCCTTCTGCCTGTGCCTGGGTGCCCCCATTTCCTTGAGGATATGGCTGGGTGCCCACTCTCCTCAGGATGTTTGAATATTGTATGTCCAATTTGTCCCCCCCCCCCCTGTGTCACCTGTAACAAAATCCAATATTTGATGGTATTTGCTCAATTATTTAATTTTATCGTTGTTTAATTATTATTATTAGTAGTATTATTTGTATCAATGTATATTATTATATCAAGTACAAGCTGTTTGGCATGTAATATACATTCTAGTAATTATACTCCCTTTACCAGACAATATGCCCTTAGTATAAAGAATACTGTACACCTTAAAGTTAAACAATATCTTCACATACCATTATTATCCTCCTAAATAGATATGTAACATGATATATAATCTAACCCGAAATTCACTGTGATACCCGTGATATTACCATGAAAACCTGAAATACAGCTGCATATTGAAAGCAACCTAAATACTTTGGTATACGTACAATACAAATGTACTAAACATTGCGATCTGCTGTACCCCACATGTATAAAAACCAGGTATAACCCTGGTACAGCTGGCGATGTACCCCACAATGGCTGCCAGCCCAGCAGTGCAAATGTTAGAATGGAACCGCCATGTCAGAATAAAGATTTTCAAGGAATTCACTGTGTATATTTCCCTGGGTAGACTGGGGGTGTCCAAGCAATACGTGCCCCGGTGCCAGTGTAGCCTCCCAATTCGCACGCTGTATTCCAGTCACCGAGTCACACAAAGGGGGTCTGTTTATGAATAGATTAGTCATTTCCCTTTTTATTTCATTTTCCTTTTTGGAAATTGGAATTGCTATCTGTTACTTAAAACAAACAAGTGCAATATTAATAGGTAGACATTTAGTACCATAATACATAAACGCCGGTTTAATTAATTAATATCTCTATCTATCTATCTATCTATCTATCTATCTATCTATCTATCATCTATCTATCTACATATATACACTAAACATATATATAAAAAACACACAACACATATAGATGAATTAGTTAGCTTTGTTAATGCATGTACAAATGGATACTGTCTATTACATATATCTATATATGTGTGTATATATATATATATATATATATATATATATATATATATATATATATATATATATATATATATGTGTGTATACACAAACACACACACACACACACATATATATATATATATATATATATATATATATATATATATATATATATATATATAGTGTTATACTAGAAAGATTGATATAGAAAGATAAGATACATATATAGAGAGAGACACAGATAGAGAGAGATGAGAACTACAGACACATTTAAAAGTATATATATATAATTTTTCCTTCCATTTCTGAATATGCAGTGGATGCGGAGACAAAGACACACACACACACACAACACTCATATATATATAAATACACACACACACACACTCATATACACCCACACACACTCATATTTTTACACACACACACATTTATATATATATACACACACACTAAATCTCTCACAAAATCTCTCTCTCTAACGTTCTATCTATCATCTATATCTAGATATCTATGACTAACAACATTAATCATTTATCAAAATATTGTTTGTCTTTTTTGACGCTAGATCTTAAGTCTAATTAATTCATTTGTTCTGAAAATAACTCGACCAGTTTGTCCACATCTCACAACCTTAGTATACTTGGTATGACTAACAGAGTAAACAGCACATGCTACAGGCTGGCAGTTGCAATGCGTTGCATTGGTACCCCAGTATGTGCCCGTTTTAGGGGTATTGCCATCAAACACGTGCCAATGCAGGAGCGGTTAAATCCCTTATTCTGTGCCAGCAAAAGCTTCTTCATCTGTAGGGTCCTGATGCCACCTACAGAGTCAGTGTGGAATCATCCTGACAGGTGAGACTCCTCACCTATATCGCGATATACCAGGTACATATTTCTCCATATCTTTGATTCCAATCGGGAAAACCGGGGTGATAAATATTTAGTGCAATTTAAACCGTATAATTATCACATTGCAATACCACTAGTAGTATTCGTCTCACATGACTTCAGAGAACTCGTAGAATTGTGTACAAACTGTCACTAATTATCAGTGACTTGGGGAATACCAACACTTCGTCAGGAAGATCAAGCTTATGAAATCTACCTAATAAAGAGAACACAATAAATATTCTCTTCTGTCCGTAGATACAGCGTTTATAAGATATTTCGTTTGGTAATAAAAACACAAGATATGTGCAGAATTATGTCATTCATTCCTGAATATATTTACACTTACTGCTAAACATATGGATACTAATTAATGCAATTATATTACTAACGTTACTTGCCGAACAGGTATAGCTAGGTGTTGCTTTACCTGCGGGTACCCCGTAAAGTGTATTATAATACTGTTTGATAAATATGAGTATTTTATGATCTATGTGATTATACTTTAAGAATACTTTTGATTTCCTTATGTATACTTATTTACTTCCCACTGTATACTATTTGCTGTGTATCCCTTGCAGTTCTCGTTGATACTTATTTACATTACTAATTGTTTACTTCTTGTAGCAATTTGTATTACAGTTTTCTTACTGTTAGCTGTAAATCGCATTACATATAGTACAGGATTACAGCGCTTGTTGTATGTATTTATTTTATTTTTGCTCACAAGTTTATTTTATGATTTCATTGCCGTATAGATGTGTATCATGCTTTACATATAGTATGCACTTGCTTTACATATTTATGTATGTTGCTGAACACACCATCAGTCCTTGCTGTACAAATATAAAGCTGTGCTTCTCATTTACCCCCACAAGCCCTTTGCTAGGTGTAATATAGTTTATGTATGGTAAGAAATGAACTCGTGTCTGCACAGTTACTACACAGAATTATAGCGCTGGGTGTGCAGAATTATGACACCCCGTGCTTGTGCATTTGTGCTCTGTTGTACGAATCTGTCCTCTACACACTATACAATATTAGCGCATAATAATATCTCTTATACAAAAGGATACACTAATTACTCTAAGGGCTCGTACGGATTGCTGTTGCTGCACATAAATATACTTCTGGTTAAACGTGATTCTATTAATCGCATAACAGGTTTATACATCAGCACTCAAGTATACTCATTGCAGTACCTATCTATCTATCTATCTATCTATCTATCTATCTATCTATCTATCTATCTATCTATCTATCTATCTATCATCTATCTAATCTATCTATCTATCTATCTATCTTTCTAATATATATATATATATATATATATATATATATATATATATATATATATATATATATATATATATATATATATATACACACACACTACTCACATATCGGTAGTTTTATAAATGCGTTATTATACAGTCCTCGAAATGTTAAATACAATATTTACGAACTACACAGTTTAGGACTGTGAGGCACAAAACGAATATATATACGGAACACAAAACTGCAATATTATTCAGAATGTGGCAACAACATGAAGTTCATACAGTTCAACTTCTCCCTTGTTTGCACGTGCAAAGTCTTAAAGTTGTCTAGGGGTCATGTTGTTTATTTTAAGTCAGAAGTACTGATTAGCTAAGCCAGTATTTGTATGTATGTAATATGTATGTAAGCATGTATACACACACACATATAGCTATCTATCTATCTATCTATCTATCTATCTATCTATCTATCTATCTATCTATCTATCTATCTATCTACCTACCTATTTATCTATCATCTATCTATCTATCTATCTATCTATCTATCTATCTATCTATCTATCTATCTATCTATCATCTATCTATCTATCTATCTATCTATCTATCTATCTATCTATCTATCTATCTGTCTGTCTGTCTGTCTGTCTGTCTGTCTGTCTGTCTGTCTGTCTGTCTGTCTGTCTGTCTGTCTGTCTGTCCGTCTGTCTGTCTACCTATCTCTGCTATTCACCGAATAAACAAGAATACATTAATATATTATTATATTAGACAAGTATATAATTTATGTGCTTTTAGAACTGAATGCCTTTTTATATACATTTCACACACTACAGACACACACACATTACATACACACTCACACACTACAGACACACACACATTCACACACTACATACACACACACAGCACACACATATTACATACACACACTCACACACTACATACACACACAACACACACATTACATACACACACACACACACACACACACAACACACACATTACATACACACACACACATTACATACACACTCACACACTACAGACA